>NW_028225596.1:242500-269629 GCF_052327205.1 Somniosus microcephalus | reverse complement strand
CTCCCTCTCCCTCCTCCCTCTCTCCCCCCCCATCAACCTCTCCCTCTCTCCCCCCCATCAACCTCTCCCTCTCTCCCCTCCCCGCCCATCAACCTCTCCCTCTCCCCCCCCATCAACCTCTCCCTCTCTCCCCCCACCCCCCATCAACCTCTCCCTCTCTCCCCCCCCCATCAACCTCTCCCTCTCTCCCCCCACCCCCAACCCTCACCCTCCTCCCCCCACCCCACCTCTCCCTCTCTCCCCCCACCCCCACCAACCTCTCCCTCTCTCCCCCCCCACCCCCATCAACCTCTCCCTCTCCTCTCCCCCCCATCAACCTCTCCCTCCTCTCCCCCACCCCCCATCAACCTCTCCCTCTCTCACCCCCACCCCCATCAACCTCTCCCTCTCTCCCCCACCCCCATCAACCTCTCCCCCCCCCTCACCCTCCCTCTCCCCCCCCACCCTCACCTCCCTCTCACCCCCCATCAACCTCTCCCTCTCTCCCCCCCATCAACCTCTCCCTCTCTCCCCACCCCATCAACCTCTCCCTCTCTCCCCACCCCCATCAACCTCTCCCTCTCTCCCCACCCCCATCAACCTCTCCCTCTCTCCCCCCCGCCCCCATCAACCTCTCCCTCCTCCCTCTCTCACCCCCCCCATCAACCTCTCCCTCTCTCCCCACCCCATCAACCTCTCCCTCTCTCCCCTCCCCCCCCATCAACCTCTCCCTCTCCCCTCCCCCATCAACCTCTCCCTCTCTCCCCACCCCCATCAACCTCTCCCTCTCCCCCCACCCCCATCAACCTCTCCCTCTCTCCCCCCCCCACAATCAACCTCTCCCTCTCTCCCCACCCCATCAACCTCTCCCTCTCCCCCCACCCCCATCAACCTCTCCCTCTCTCCCCCCCCACAATCAACCTCTCCCTCTCTCCCCACCCCATCAACCTCTCCCTCTCTCCCCTCCCCGCCCATCAACCTCTCCCTCTCCCTCCCTCCCCCCATCAACCTCTCCCTCTCTTCCCCCCCATCAACCTCTCCCACTCTCCCCACCCACATCAACCTCTCCCTCTCTCCCCCCCCGCCCATCAACCTCTCCCTCTCCCCCCCATCAGCATCCCCCTCTCTCCCCCCCATCAACCTCTCCCTCTCTCCCCCCACATCAACCTCTCCCTCTCTCCCCCCCGCCCATCAACCTCTCCCTCTCTCCCCACCCCATCAACCTCTCCCTCTCTCCCCCCCCGCCCATCAACCTCCCCCTCTCTCCCCCCCCTGCCCATCAACCTCTCCCTCTCTCCCCACCCCATCAACCTCTCCCTCTCTACCCACCCCGCCCATCTACCTCTCCCTCTCCCCCCACCACCATCAACCTCTCCCTCTCTCCCGCCCCCATCAACCTCTCCCTCTCTCCCCCCCTGCCCATCAACCTCTCCCTCTCCCCACCCCCATCAACCTCTCCCAATTCACAATTCACAATTCAAATCGCTTTATTGGCATGATAAGTTACATCTTATGTTGCCAAAGCATCAAAATACATTTATGGTTTAGCACATAAACGCAGTTCTATACATACAGTGTATAAACAGGTATATCCCTGAGTGTATAAATATACATTCGCATTGTTTATATATATTCTTTTCTTAGTTTACTGGTTGTCCCTCTGTTCATGGCAAGCTGTAACATAGTGTGCCGCCAGTGTTATACAGCTTCTCTCCTCTCCCAGTAGGAATGGGAGTTTTTGGTTGTCATTCAGATTTCTGAAATCGGGGCATATTTGTGAGAATTTTTGGTAGAAATTCTCCCTGATGCCCTGATATTTTCCACAGGCTGTGAGGAAGTGCATCTCTGTCTCCACTACTCCCTGACTGCAGTGAGAGCATATCCTGCCTTCTCTTGGTAGCCTGGTCTGCCTGTGTCTGCCTTTTTCGATCGCTAGGCTATGTTCGCTAAGTCTGTACCTTGTCAAGGTTCTTCTCAGTTTGTTATCCTTTACCATGGTCAGGTAATCAGCTATGTTGTATTGTCTGTTTAGGGCCAAGTAGCAATTGAGTTTGCTTTGGGTTTTTGTTGTTTCTGCCCAATATGTCAGATATTTTTCCTTTTGCTTAGCGACGATTGTGTTGGGTCGAATTCTTTGTGTTACCCTGTCACTGTCCTGGGGCTGGTTATTGTTAGTACTTTTAATAGTTACTTCACTGAGTCCCAGGACTAGTTGACTGAGGGTATTCTTCTTTATGGTCAGCTCTTGGCATTTCAGGGCGTCGTAGTGATAGCATTGGGGATTGCTCATTTGTAGGTGATTCCAAAATTTGGTGGCTCTTTTTTGGATAGTGATTATTAATGGATATTGGCCTAGTTCCGCCCTGCATGCATTGAATACTGTTTTCCTTTGAGTCCGGAGGATACTTTTACAGAATTCTCTCCCCCCCCATCAACCTCTCCCTCTCCCCCCCATCAACCTCTCCCTCTCTCCCCCCCATCAACCTCTCCCCCTCTCCCCCCAATCAACCTCTCCCTCTCTCCCCTCCAATCAACCTCTCCCTCTCTCCCCCCCATCAATCTCTCCCTCTCTCCCCCCACATCAACCTCTCCCTCTCCCCCCGCCCCCATCAACCTCTCCCTCTCTCCCCCCCATCAACCTCTCCCTCTCCCCCCCATCAACCTCTCCCTCTCTCCCCACCCATCAACCTCTCCCTCTCTCCCCCCAACAACCTCTCCCTCTCTCCCCCCCCATTAACCTCTCCCTCTCTCCCCACGCATCAACCTCTCCCTCTCTCCCCCCAACAACCTCTCCCTCTCTCCCCACCCATCAACCTCTCCCTCTCTCCCCCCCCCATCAACCTCTCCCTCTCTCCCCCCAACAACCTCTCCCTCTCCCCCCCATCAACCTCTCCCTCTCTCCCCCCAACAACCTCTCCCTCTCTCCCCCCAACAACCTCTCCCTCTCTCCCCCCCATCAACCTCTCCCTCTCCCCCCCATCAACCTCTCCCACTCCCCCCCACCAACCTCTCCCTCTCCCCCCCACCATCAACCTCTCCCTCTCCCCCCCACCAACCTCTCCCTCTCCCCCCCACCATCAACCTCTCCCTCTCTCCCCCATCAACCTCTCCCTCTCCCCCCCACCAACCTCTCAATCTCCCCCCACCATCAACCTCTCCCTCTCTCCCCCCATCAACCTCTCCCTCTCTCCCCACCCAACAACCTCTCCCTCTCCCCCCCCAATCAACCTCTCCCTCTCCCCCAATCCCATCAACCTCTCCCTCTCCCCCCCCATCAACCTCTCCCTCCTGCCTCTCTCCCACCCATCAACCTCTCCCTCTCCCCCCCCATCAACCTCTCTCTCTCCCCCTCTCCCCCCCAATCAACCTCTCCCTCTCTCCCCCTCTCCCCCCCAACCTCTCCCTCTCTCACCCCCATCAGCCTCTCCCTCTCCCCCCACCCCCATCAACCTCTCCCTCTCCCCCCCATCAACCTCTCCCTCTCTCCCCCATCAACCTCTCCCTCTCCCCCCCATCAACCTCTCCCTCTCTCCCCCCCAATCAACCTCTCCCTCTCTCCCCCCCATCAACCTCTCCCTCTCCCCCCCATCAACCTCTCCTTCTCTGCCCCCCCATCAACCTCTCCCTCTCTCCCCCCAACAACCTCTCCCTCTCTCCCCCCCATCAGCCTCTCCCTCTCCCCCCCACCATCAACCTCTCCCTCTCCCCCCGCCCCCAACAACCTCTCCCTCTCCCCCCCATCAACCTCTCCCTCTCCCCCACCCCATCAACCTCTCCCTCTCTCCCCCCCATCAACCTCTCCATCTCTCCCCCCCCATCAACCTCTCCCTCTCTCCACCCCCCATCAACCTCTCCCTCTCTCCCCCACCCCATCAACCTCTCCCCCTCCCCCACCCCATCAACCTCTCCCTCTCTCCCCCCCATCAGCCTCTCCCTCCCCCCACCCCCATCAACCTCTCCCTCTCCCCCCCATCAACCTCTCCCCCCCCATCAACCTCTCCCTCTCTCCCCCATCAACCTCTCCCTCTCTCCCCCACCCCATCAACCTCTCCCTCTCCCCCACCCCATCAACCTCTCCCTCTCCCCCACCCCCATCAACCTCTCCCTCTCCCCCCGCCCCCATCAACCTCTCCCTCTCCCCCCCATCAGCATCCCCCTCTCTCCCCCCCATCAACCTCTCCCTCTCTCCCCCCACATCAACCTCTCCCTCTCTCCCCCCCGCCCATCAACCTCTCCCTCTCTCCCCCCAACAACCTCTCCCTCTCTCCCCCCCATCAACCTCTCCCTCTCCCCCACCCCCATCAACCTCTCCCTCTCCCCCCCATCAACCTCTCCCTCTCCCCCTGCCCCCATCAACCTCTCAATTCACAATTCAAATCGCTTTATTGGCATGATAAGTTACATCTTATGTTGCCAAAGCATCAAAATACATTTATGGTTGAGCACATAAACGCAGTTCTATTCATACATTGTATAAACAGGTATATCCCTGAGTGTATAAATATACATTCGCATTGTTTATATATATTCTTTTCTTAGTTTACTGGTTGTCCCTCTGTTCATGGCAAGCTGTAACATAGTGTGCCGCCAGTGTTATACAGCTTCTCTCCTCTCCCAGTAGGAATGGGAGTTTTTGGTTGTCATTCAGATTTCTGAAATCAGGGCATATTTGTGAGAATTTTTGGTAGAAATTCTCCCTGATGCTCTGATATTTTCCACAAGCTGTGACAAAGTGCATCTCTGTCTCCACCACTCCCTGACTGCAGTGAGAGCATATCCTGTCCTCTCTTGGCAGCCTGGTCTGCCTGTGTCTGCCTTTTTCAATCGCTAGGCTATGTTCGCTAAGTCTGTACCTTGTCAAGGTTCTTCTCAGTTTGTTATCCTTTACCATGGTCAGGTAATCAGCTATGTTGTATTGTCTGTTTAGGGCCAAGTAGCAATTGAGTTTGCTTTGGGTTTTTGTTGTTTCTGCCCAATATGTCAGATATTTTTCCTTTTGCTTAGCGACGATTGTGTTGGGTCGAATTCTTTGTGTTACCCTGTCACTGTCCTGGGGCTGGTTATTGTTAGTATTGTTAGTAGTTACTTCCCTGAGTCCCAGGACTAGTTGACTGAGGGTATTCTTCTTTATGGTCAGCTCTTGGCATTTCAGGGCGTCGTAGTGATAGCATTGGGGATTGCTCATTTGTAGGTGATTCCAAAATTTGGTGGCTCTTTTTTGGATAGTGATTATTAATGGATATTGGCCTAGTTCCGCCCTGCATGCATTGTTTACTGTTTTCCTTTGAGTCCGGAGGATACTTTTACAGAATTCTGCATGTAGGATCTCAATTGGGTGTTTGTCCCGTTTTGCAAATTCTCTCCCCCCCCATCAACCTCTCCCTCTCCCCCATCAACCTCTCCCTCTCCCCCCGCCCCCATCAACCTCTCCCTCTCCCCCCATCAACCTCTTCCTCTCTCCCCCCATCAACCTCTCCCTCTCTCCCCCCAACAACCTCTCCCTCTCCCTCACCCCCATCAACCTCTCCCTCTCCCCCCCCATCAACCTCTCCCTCTCTCCCCCCCCATCAACCTCTCCCTCATCAACCTCTCCCTCTCTCCCCCCATCAACCCCTCCCTCTCTCCCCCCCATCAACCCCTCCCTCTCTCCCCCCCCATCAACCCCTCCCTCTCTCCCCCCCCATCAACCCCTCCCTCTCTCCCCCCATCAACCTCTCCCTCTCTCCCCCCCCATCAACCTCTCCCTCTCTCCCCCACCCCCATCAACCTCTCCCTCTCTCCCCCCCATCAACCTCTCCCTCTCTCCCCCCCCATCAACCTCTCCCTCTCTCCCCCCCATCAACCTCTCCCTCTCTCCCCCACCCCATCAACCTCTCCCTCTCCCCCACCCCATCAACCTCTCCCTCTCCCCCACCCCCATCAACCTCTCCCTCTCCCCCCGCCCCCATCAACCTCTCCCTCTCCCCCCCATCAACCTCTCCCTCTCTCCCCCCCCATCAGCCTCTCCCTCTCCCCCACCCCATCAACCTCTCCCTCTCCCCCACCCCCATCAACCTCTCCCTCTCCCCCCCCATCAACCTCTCCCCCCCCCATCAACCTCTCCCTCTCTCCCCATCAACCTCTCCCTCTCTCCCCCCATCAACCCCTCCCTCTCTCCCCCCCAACAACCTCTCCCTCTCTCCCCCACCCCATCAACCTCTCCCTCTCCCCCACCCCATCAACCTCTCCCTCTCCCCCCGCCCCCATCAACCTCTCCCTCTCCCCCCCATCAACCTCTCCCTCTCTCCCCCCAACAACCTCTCCCTCTCTCCCCCCCATCAGCCTCTCCCTCTCCCCCACCAACCTCTCCCCCCCATCAACCTCTCCCTCTCTCCCCCCCATCAACCTCTCCCTCATCAACCTCTCCCTCTCTCCCCCCATCAACCCCTCCCTCGCTCCCCCCCATCAACCCCTCCCTCTCTCCCCCCCATCAACCCCTCCCTCTCTCCCCCCCATCAACCCTTCCCTCTCTCCCCCCCATCAACCCCTCCCTCTCTCCCCCCCATCAACCCCTCCCTCTCTCCCCCCCATCAACCCCTCCCTCTCTCCCCCCCATCAACCCCTCCCTCTCTCCCCCCCACATCAACCTCTCCCCCTCTCTATCTCTGTCTGTGTCTCTCTCTCTCAGTCTGTCTCTCTCTGTCTCTCTCTCTCTGTCTCTGTCTCTCTCTGTCTCTCTGTCCCTCTGTCCCTCGCTCTCTCTGTCTCACTCTCTCAGTCTCGCTCTTTCTGTCTCTGTGTCTCTCTCTCTCTCTCTGTCTCTCTCTCTCTCAAATTCAAATTCAAATTCAAATGCTTTATTGGCATGAAAGTTTACAGAGAACCATATTGCCAAAGCTTACATAGCAAAAAGGTACATTTTCAAACAATCTGTAGGTGTCAATCGATTTGACATTTGTTGGGTACATACAATATTACTTTTAAACAATATTAATTTTAAACAGTCTTTGTACTTCATTTGGTACGTTCAATATTAATTTTAAACAGTCTTAATTTTAAACAGTCCTCAGGTTGTGACATGTTGTTACATATTTGGCCCCAAGGTATGGTCTGTCTCCTTCTCCCAGGACTAATCTCAATTTTGACTGGTCATCCAATTCCTTGAAATCTGGGGTTGTTTGGCTTAGCTTGTTGAATAATATGTTTCTTGAATAATATTTGTTGAATAATGTTTGTTGAATAATATGTTTCTCTCTATCTATCTATCTCGTTCACACACTCACTCTCTCTCTCACACACTGTCTCTCTCTCTCACACACTCACTCTATCTCTCTCTCTGTCTCTCTCTCTCTCTCTCTCACACACTCACTCTATCTCTCTCTCTCTCTCTGTCAGTTCAGTTCAGTTCAGTTCAAATGCTTTATTGGCATGAAAGTTTACAGAGAACCATATTGCCAAAGCTTACATAGCAAAAAGGTACAGTTTTCCAACATTCTGTAGGTGTCAATCGATTTGACATTTGTTGGGTATATACAATATTACTTTTAAACAATATTAATTTTAAACAGTCTTTCTACTTCATTTGGTACGTTCAATATTAATTTTAAACAGTCTTACTTTTAAACAGTCCTCAGGTTGTGACATGTTGTTACATATTTAGCCCCAAGGTATGGTCTGTCTCCTTCTCCTAGGACTAATCTCAATTTTGACAGATCATCCAATTCCTTGAAATCTGGGGTTGTTTGGCTTAGCTTGTTGAATAATATGTTTCTTGATGTGTTGAATTTTTCGCATTTTAGGAGGAAATGCATTTCTGTTTCAACCTCGCCAGTCAGACATTGATCGCATATTCTATTCTCTCTAGGCAGCCAGGATTTCTTGTATCTGCCTTTTTCAATTTCCAGTTGGTGGTCGCTTAGTCTGTACCTGGTGAGGGTCTGTCTCTGTTTTGTGTCTCTGATGGTCGTGAGGTAGTCTGCCAGTTTATATTCTCTTTTTAGGGCCCGGTAACATTCTAATCTGCTTTGGCTTTCGGTTATTTTGTTCCAATGTTCCAGGTAGGTTTCTTTGCATTTTTTAATGATTTGGTTCACTCGGATTGGTGTTTGGACGGCTGTGTTGGTCTGGGGCTGGTCAGGGTCCGGCTGAGTACTTAGTTTCAGTAGCAGCTGACTCAGGGGACTCTTTTCTGGGTTTAGCTCTTGGGTCTGAAAGGCTTTGAAATGAAGGGTGTCTGGGGAGCTAGATTTGAGGTGATTTAGGAAGTTTAGTGCTCGTTTTTGGATGTTTATTATCAGTGGGTATCTGCCTAGTTCGGCTCTGCATGCATTTGTTGGCGTTTTTCTTTGGGTGCGAAGGATGCTTCGGCAGAATTCTGCGTGTAGGGCTTCTATTGTGTGTTTTTCCCATTTAGTGTAGCTTTGGTGATTTAGCGGGCCCCATACTTCACTACCGTACAGTGCAATGGGCAGGATTATGCTGTCAAAAATTTTGAGCCAGATTTTGATTGGGATTTGGATGTTGTAGAATTTTCTTTTTATTGCATATAGGGCTCTTCGGGCTTTTTCTTTTAGTGCATTCACTGCTATGCTGAAGCTCCCTGATGCTGTAATAGTTAGACCAAGGTAGGTGTAGCTCATAGTGTGTCCTATAGTGGTATCACTGAGGGTAAACTGGTATTTGTTTTCCTGACATCTGGGTCTTTTCTGAAAAATCATGATGTTGGTTTTCTTTAGATTTACTGTTAGAGCCCAATTTTGGCAGTATTTGTCGAGTAGGTCTAGTTGTTGCTGTAATCCCTGTTCTGTGGGAGACAGCAGAACCAGGTCGTCCGCATAGAACAGGGACTTCACTTCTCCATCCAGGAGACGGAGACCTGGTGACTCGCTTTGCTCCAGCATGTCTGCTAATTCATTTATGTATATGTTGAACAGGGTCGGGCTCAAATTGCAGCCCTGCCGGACGCCTCTTCTCTGGGTGAAGAAATCGGTGCGTTTGTCTCCAATTTTGACCCCGCATTTGTTTTTCAGATACATTGATTTAATAAGGTCATAGACTTTGCCCCCTATTCCACACTGAAGAAGTTTATAGTAGAGCCCTTCGTGCCATATAGAGTCAAAGGCTTTCTTGAAGTCGATGAAACAGGCGAATATTTTCCCATTTTTTGTTTGGTGTTTATGTTTTTCAATGAGGGTGTGAAGGGTATAGATATGGTCGGCGGTGCGGTGTTTTGGAAGAAAGCCTATTTGGTTTTTTCTGAGGATATTATGTTTGTTAAGAAAATCAAGTAATCTACTATTTAGAATACTGCAGAATAACTTCCCTAGACAACTGTTGACACAGATGCCGCGGTAGTTATTTGGGTCTGATTTGTTTCCACTTTTATATATGGGGGAGATTAGTCCTTGGCACCAGATATCGGGAAAACAGCCTGAGCGTAATATGATGTTGAATAGTTTGAGTATCGCACCCTGCATCTCCATATTGCTGAACTTTAGCATTTCATTTTTGATGTTGTCTGGGCCACAGGCTTTCTTTAGGTGGAGAGATTTTGTTTTTGTGGCCAGTTCTTTCCATGTGATTGGGGAGTCTAGAGGGTTTTGGTTGTCTTTAATTGTTGCTTCTAATGTGTGGAGTTTTTCTGTGACCTGATGTTGACTTGGGTTTGTTTTGTTTTTTGGGATGTCTTTGTAGAGGTTTTCAAAATGTGTTCTCCAGATGTCGCCATCTTGGATTGGTAATGCTTGCAATTGTGTTGTACTCAGGTTATTCCACATTTCCCAGAATTGTTTTGGATTGGTGGAGTTTTCAATTTCTTCGAGTATTTTGTGGGTATAGTTTTGTGTTTTGTTCCTAATGGTGTGTTTATATCTTTTGAGGGTTTCATTGTATCTAGTACGTAGGTCCGGATTGTTTGGTTGCCGATGCTTTTGGTTTGATATTTTTCTCAGGTCTTTTCTGGCATTTTTGCATTCGTGGTCAAACCATTTCATATTTTTATTTTGTCTTTTGTGATGCTTCCTCTTCTGTTTCACAAGGTCGGCTTTTACAGCTGCCTCATCGAAGATCATATTTATATCCTCTATGGCCGTGTTTACACCATCTCTGGTGGTCTCATATAGATTTTCTTTAAATTTTGAAATTTTACTTGTGAGATCAGGTGAATTTAGTGCTGTGATGAATTTATCTCCACTGTCTGGGGCCCATCTGTATGTCTGGTTTATTTTATGTAGCTTACTGTGTTCCTTTTTTGTGTCTGTAGTTTGGGCAGAAAGTTTAAGGTACACATTTATTTGGTTATGGTCTGAGAGGGGGGATTGCTGCCTGACAGTGAATGCGTTGATATCGCAGGGGTCCAGGTCAGTGATTGTATAGTCCACCACACTAGACCCAAGAGTTGAGGAGTATGTGAGTCTCCCTAGGGAGTCCCCTCTCTCTCTCTCTCTGTCCCTCTCTCTCTCTCTCAGTCTCTCTCTCTCTCAGTCTCTCTCTGTCTCTCTCACACACTCACTCAGTCTCTCTCTCTCTCTCTCTCTCTCTGTCTCTCTCTCACACACTCACTCAGTCTCTCTCTCTCACACACTCACTCAGTCTTTCTCTCTCTCTCACAGTCACTCAGTCTATCTCTCTCTCTGTGTCTCTCTCTCTCTCTCTCTGTCTCTCTGTCTCTGTCTCTCTCTCTGTCTCTCTCTCTGTCTCCTCTCTCTCTCTCTCACACACTCACTCAGTCTCTCTCTCTCTCTATCTCTCTCACTCTCTCTCACACACTCACTCAGTCTCTCTCTCTATATCTATCTATCTCGCTCACACACTCACTCTCTCTCTCACACACTGTCTCTCTCTCTCACACACTCACTCTATCTCTCTCTCTGTCTCTCTCTCTCTCTCTCTCACACACTCACTCTATCTCTCTCTGTCTCTCTCTCTCTCACACACTCTCTCTGTCTCTCTCTCTCTCACACACTCTCTCTGTCTCTCTCTCTCTCACACACTCTCTCTGTCTCTCTCTCTCACACACTCTATCTCTCTCTCTCTCACACACTCTCTCTATCTCTCTCTCTCACACACACTCTCTCTATCTCTCTCTCTCTCACACACTCTCTCTCTCACACACTCTCTCTCTCTCTCACACACACTCTCTCTATCTCTCTCTCTCACACACTCTCTCTATCTCTCTCTCTCACACACTCTCTCTATCTCTCTCTCTCTCACACACTCTCTCTATCTCTCTCTCTCTCACACACTCTCTCTATCTCTCTCTCTCACACACTCTCTCTATCTCTCTCTCTCTCACACACTCTCTCTATCTCTCTCTCTCTCACACACTCTCTCTATCTCTCTCTCTCTCACACACTCTCTCTATCTCTCTCTCTCTCTCACACACTCTCTCTATCTCTCTCTCTCACACACTCTCTCTATCTCTCTCTCTCTCACACACTCTCTCTATCTCTCTCTCTCTCACACACTCGCTCTGTCTCTCTCTCTCACACACTCACTCTATCTCTCTCTCTGTCTCTCTCCCTCTCACACACACTCACTCTATCTCTCTCTCTCTCTCTCTCACACACTCTGTCTCTCTCTCTCTCACACACTCTCTCTGTCCAATTCCAATTCCAATTCAAATGCTTTATTGGCATGAAAGTTTACAGAGAACCATATTGCCAAAGCTTACATAGCAAAAAGGTACAGTTTTCCAACATTCTGTAGGTGTCAATCGATTTGACATTTGTTGGGTACATACAATATTACTTTTAAACAATATTAATTTTAAACAGTCTTTGTACTTCATTTGGTGCGTTCAATATTAATTTTAAACAGTCTTAATTTTAAACAGTCCTCAGGTTGTGACATGTTGTTACATATTTGGCCCCAAGGTATGGTCTGTCTCCTTCTCCTAGGACTAATCTCAATTTTGACAGGTCATCCAATTCCTTGAAATCTGGGGTTGTTTGGCTTAGCTTGTTGAATAATATGTTTCTTGATGTGTTGAATTTTTCGCATTTTAGGAGGAAATGCATCTCTGTTTCAACCTCGCCGGCCAGACATTGATCGCATATTCTATTCTCTCTAGGCTGCCAGGATTTCTTGTATCTGCCTTTTTCAATTTCCAGTTGGTGGTCGCTTAGTCTGTACCTGGTGAGGGTCTGTCTCTGTTTTGTGTCTCTGATGGTCGTGAGGTAGTCTGCCAGTTTATATTCTCTTTTTAGGGCCCGGTAACATTCTAATCTGCTTTGGCTTTCGGTTATTTTGTTCCAATGTTCCAGGTAGGTTTCTTTGCATTTTTTAATGATTTGGTTCACTCGGATTGGTGTTTGGACGGCTGTGTTGGTCTGGGGCTGGTCAGGGTCCGGCTGAGTACTTAGTTTCAGTAGCAGCTGACTCAGGGGACTCTTTTCTGGGTTTAGCTCTTGGGTCTGAAAGGCTTTGAAATGAAGGGTGTCTGGGGAGCTAGATTTGAGGTGATTTAGGAAGTTTAGTGCTCGTTTTTGGATGTTTATTATCAGTGGGTATCTGCCTAGTTCGGCTCTGCATGCATTTGTTGGCGTTTTTCTTTGGGTGCGAAGGATGCTTCGGCAGAATTCTGCATGTAGGGCTTCTATTGTGTGTTTTTCCCATTTAGTGTAGCTTTGGTGATTTAGCGGGCCCCATACTTCACTACCGTACAGTGCAATGAGCAGGATTATGCTGTCAAATATTTTGAGCCAGATTTTGATTGGGATTTGGATGTTGTAGAATTTTCTTTTTATTGCATATAGGGCTCTTCGTGCTTTTTCTTTTAGTGCATTCACTGCTATGCTGAAGCTCCCTGATGCTGTAATAGTTAGACCAAGGTAGGTGTAGCTCATAGTGTGTCCTATAGTGGTATCACTGAGGGTAAACTGGTATTTGTTTTCCTGACATCTGGGCCTTTTTTGAAAAATCATGATGTTGGTTTTCTTTAGATTTACTGTTAGAGCCCAATTTTGGCAGTATTTGTCGAGTAGGTCTAGTTGTTGCTGTAATCCCTGTTCTGTGGGAGACAGCAGAACCAGGTCGTCCGCATAGAACAGGGATTTCACTCCTCCATCCAGGAGACGGAGACCTGGTGACTCGCTTTGCTCCAGCATGTTTGCTAATTCATTTATGTATATGTTGAACAGGGTCGGGCTCAAATTGCAGCCCTGCCGGACGCCTCTTCTCTGGGTGAAGAAATCGGTGCGTTTGTCTCCAATTTTGACCCCGCATTTTTTTTTCAGATACATTGAGTTAATAAGGTCATAGACTTTGCCCCCTATTCCACACTGAAGAAGTTTATAATAGAGCCCTTCGTGCCATATAGAGTCAAAGGCTTTCTTGAAGTCGATGAAACAGGCGAATATTTTCCCATTTTTTGTTTGGTGTATATGTTTTTCAATGAGGGTGTGAAGGGTATAGATATGGTCGGCGGTGCGGTGTTTTGGAAGAAAGCCTATTTGGTTTTTTCTGAGGATATTATGTTTGTTAAGAAAATCAAGTAATCTACTATTTAGAATACTGCAGAATAACTTCCCTAGACAACTGTTGACACAGATGCCGCGGTAGTTATTTGGGTCTGATTTGTTTCCACTTTTATATATGGGGGAGATTAGTCCTTGGCACCAGATATCGGGAAAACAGCCTGAACGTAATATGATGTTGAATAATTTGAGTACCGCACCCTGCATCTCCATATTGCTGAACTTGAGCATTTCATTTTTGATGTTGTCTGGGCCACAGGCTTTCTTTAGGTGGAGAGATTTTGTTTTTGTGGCCAGTTCTTTCCATGTGATTAGGGAGTCTAGAGGGTTTTGGTTGTCTTTAATTGTTGCTTCTAATGTGTGGAGTTTTTCTGTGACCTGATGTTGACTTGGGTTTGTTTCGTTTATTGGGATGTCTTTGTAGAGGTTTTCAAAATGTGTTCTCCAGATGTCGCCATCTTGGATTGGTAATGCTTGCAATTGTGTTGTACTCAGGTTATTCCACATTTCCCAGAATTGTTTTGGATTGGTGGAGTTTTCAATTTCTTCGAGTATTTTGTGGGTATAGTTTTGTGTTTTGTTCCTAATGGTGTGTTTATATCTTTTGAGGGTTTCATTGTATCTAGTACGTAGGTCCGGATTGTTTGGTTGGCGATGCTTTTGGTTTGATATTTTTCTCAGGTTTTTTCTGGCATTTTTGCATTCGTGGTCAAACCATTTCTTATTTTTATTTTGTCTTTTGTGACGCTTCCTCTTCTGTTTCACAAGGTCGGCTTTTACAGCTGCCTCATGGAAGATCATATTTATATCCTCTATGGCCATGTTTACACCATCTCTGGTGATCTCGTATGGGTTTTCTTTAAATTTTGATATTTTACTTGTGAGATCAGGTGACTTTAGTGCTGTGATGAATTTATCTCCACTGTCTGGGGCCCATCTGTATGTCTGGTTTATTTTATGTAGCTTACTGGGTTCCTTTTTTGTGTCTGTAGTTTGGGCAGAAAGTTTAAGGTACACATTTATTTGGTTATGGTCTGAGAGGGGGGATTGCTGCCTGACAGTGAATGCGTTGATATCGCAGGGGTCCAGGTCAGTGATTGTATAGCCCACCACACTAGACCCAAGAGCTGAGGAGTATGTGAGTCTCCCTAGGGAGTCCCCTCTGAACCTACCGTTAACTATGTACAGGCCTAAGGCTCAGCAGAGTTGCGCTACCTCCCTATCGCTTTTATTTATTTCACGATCAAGGTTGTTCCGATTTGCGATGGCTGGTGTGACATCTAAAGGGGTCTGGCCAAACACATGGTTGTTTCCCTGTGGGTCTATGAAGTCAGGTTCACAACCGGTCCTTGCATTTAGGTCCCCACATATTATCACCTTTCCTTGGGCCTGGAAATGGCTGATTTCCATGTGGAGAGTATCAAATAACTCCTCTTCGAAATATGGCGATTCTATTGGAGGTATGTAGATCGCACATAAGTAAACATCTTTTTTTGCTATTCCTATATTTTTATCTAGTTTTAGCCATACGTGTGATTTTCCCTGTTTTACCGGTGAGATGTGTTTGTCCAGTTCTCCCTTATACCACACCAATATTCCCCCGGAGGTTCTGCCCTTGCGTGTTTTCGTGTTCTTTACTGAGGGCACAATGATTTCATGGTACATTGGAGGACAGTGGGTCGGCACGTCCTTTTGGCACCATGTTTCTGTTAACACAATTATATCAATGTCTTTTATATCTTTTAGGAATTCAGGGTCTGTACTCTTCCTCCCAAAAGTTGAGGAGCGGAGGCCCTGGATATTCCAGCAGCTTATGTGGAAAGAACGCATTTATATAGTTCAATAAAACGAAATAAAATGGACCTATTTTGTGGGATGAGTGTGGAAACACTATTTTCTATAATGCTAAATGATGATTTAGTATAAATTTCATGAGGCATTCACATATATCTATCTAATAATAGTAATAATACTGATCAATAATGATAATGATAAATAACAATATTAATAATTTCTCCGGCTTTCTATCAGGCTGTTCAGCATCGTCATGATCTTTCTCAGTTCTTGGTCTACAGTCTGTGGTCTAGAGGGGGGTCTTGGGTCAGGTATAAAAGCACGGTTCTGTTGTTGGTTTTGTAATGGGGGGTGGGGGACATTGGTGGTCCTGTTTGGGCTCCCAATGGTAGAGGGGGTGGGAGGGCTGCGTCTTTTGGCAGTGTTTATGAGGTTTCTTGCGAAGACCCACATCCGCTGTTTGAGTAGATGTATTTCGTCATAGAGGTCCCTTGTGTTGATGTTTGGATGATGGGCCAGGGAGACGTTGGGGAGGACAGAACATCTCGTGTCGATCTCCCTGTTGGTGTTGTGGATTATATAGGCTGGGGTGTCCTTTCTGGGCAGTAGTGTGGAGATCACGATCCGCGCCTCGGGGAATTCCCTGCTGGCCTTTTCCGCCATCCTGCTCACCGCCCTAGCAGTGCCTTCCTGTAGGGTGCGTAGGTCGTTCGTGCCTGTGTGGATCACAATCCATTTGGGGCTTCCAAGGGATTCTTTGTTCAGGATCTTCATTGCTTGGTCTGTGTTGCTGCACCATTTTTTCAGGACTTGATGGTCTGGGAACAGCCTCTGGGGGTCCAGAAACTTTCCGTTGGAGTCGGTCAGCAGGACCGCCTGAGGGGCTGGTTTTTCAGACTGGGTAACAGTAGTCTGGGTAGGACTCGCCTGGTGGCTGGTTGTTGGCTGGGTTTCTGGGATATGTTGTGTGGCAGGAGCGGGGTTTGGGGCTTTCGGTGTGTCCTCGTTTGGGGGGGTATCTGTCGGTTTTTGTGTTCCTGTGTGTGAGGACTGGGTAGCAGTAGTCTGGGCATGATTCGACTGAGGGCTGGTTGGAGCGGGGTTTGTGGCTTTCGGTGTGTCGTCGTGTGGGGTGGCATCCGGCGGGTTCTGTCTCTCTCTCTCTCACACACTCTCTCTGTCTCTCTCTCTCACACACTCTATCTCTCTCTCTCACACACTCTCTCTATCTCTCTCTCTCACACACACTCTATCTCTCTCTCTCTCACACACTCTCTCTATCTCTCTCTCTCTCACACACTCTCTCCATCTCTCTCTCTCTCACACACGCTCTCTCTCACACTCTCTCTCTCTCTCACACACACTCTCTCACACACTCTATCTCTCTCTCTCACACACTCTCTCTATCTCTCTCTCTCTCACACACTCTATCTCTCTCTCTCTCACACACTCTATCTCTCTCTCTCACACACTCTCTCTATCTCTCTCTCACACACTCTCTCTATCTCTCTCTCTCACACACTCTCTCTATCTCTCTCTCTCTCACACACTCTCTCTATCTCTCGCTCACACACTCTATCTCTCTCTCTCACACACTCTCTCTATCTCTCTCTCTCTCACACACTCTCTCTATCTCTCTCTCTCACACACTCTCTCTATCTCTCTCTCTCTCACATACTCTCTCTATCTCTCTCTCTCTCACACACTCTATCTCTCTCTCTCTCACACACTCTCTCTGTCTCTCTCTCTCACACACTCTATCTCTCTCTCTCTCACACACTCTCTCTATCTCTCTCTCTCACACACACTCTATCTCTCTCCCTCTCTCTCACACACTCTCTCTATCTCTCTCTCTCTCACACACTCTCTCCATCTCTCTCTCTCTCACACACTCTCTCTCTCACACTCTCTCTCTCTCTCACACACACTCTCTCTCACACACTCTATCTCTCTCTCTCACACACTCTCTCTATCTCTCTCTCTCTCACACACTCTATTTATCTCACTCTCACACACTCTCTCTATCTCTCTCTCTCTCACACTCTCTCTATCTCTCTCTCACACACTCTCTCTATCTCTCTCTCTCTCACACACTCTATCTCTCTCTCTCTCACACACTCTCTCTATCTCTCTCTCTCACACACTCTCTCTATCTCTCTCTCTCACACACTCTATCTCTCCAATTCCAATTCCAATTCCAATTAAAATGCTTTATTGGCATGAAAGTTTACAGAGAACCATATTGCCAAAGCTTACATAGCAAAAAGGTACAGTTTTCCAACATTCTGTAGGTGTCAATCGATTTGACATTTGTTGGGTACATACAATATTACTTTTAAACAATATTAATTTTAAACAGTCTTTGTACTTCATTTGGTACGTTCTCTCTCACACACACTCTCTCTATCTCTCTCTCACACACTCTATCTCTCTCACACACTCTATCTCTCTCTCTCTCACACACTCTCTCTATCTCTCTCTCTCTCACACACTCTCTCTATCTCTCTCTCTCTCACACACTCTCTCTATCTCTCTCTCTCTCACACACTCTCTCTATCTCACACACTCTCTCTATCTCACACACTCTCTCTATCTCTCTCTCTCTCACACACTCTCTCTATCTCTCTCTCTCTCACACACTCTCTCTATCTCTCTCTCTCACACACTCTATCTCTCTCTCTCTCACACACTCTCTCTATCTCTCTCTCTCACACACTCTCTCTATCTCTCTCTCTCTCACACACTCTCTCTATCTCTCTCTCTCACACACTCTCTCTATCTCTCTCTCTCTCACACACTCTCTCTATCTCTCTCTCACACACTGTCTCTATCTCTCTCTCTCTCACACACTCTATCTCTCTCTCTCTCACACACTCTCTCTATCTCTCTCTCTCACACACTCTCTCTATCTCTCTCTCTCACACACTCTCTCTATCTCTCTCTCTCACACACTCTCTCTATCTCTCTCACACACACTCTCTCTATCTCTCTCTCTCTCACACACTCTCTCTATCTCTCTCTCACACACTCTCTCTATCTCTCTCTCTCACACACACTCTCTCTATCTCTCTCTCACACACTCTATCTCTCTCACACACTCTATCTCTCTCTCTCTCACACACTCTATCTCTCTCTCTCTCACACACTCTCTCTATCTCTCTCTCTCACACACTCTCTCTATCTCTCTCTCTCTCACACACTCTATCTCTCTCTCTCACACACTCTCTCTATCTCTCTCTCTCACACACTCTCTCTATCTCTCTCTCACACACTCCAATTCCAATTCCAATTCCAATTAAAATGCTTTATTGGCATGAAAGTTTACAGAGAACCATATTGCCAAAGCTTACATAGCAAAAAGGTACAGTTTTCCAACATTCTGTAGGTGTCAATCGATTTGACATTTGTTGGGTACATACAATATTACTTTTAAACAATATTAATTTTAAACAGTCTTTGTACTTCATTTGGTACGTTCAATATTAATTTTAAACAGTCTTAATTTTAAACAGTCCTCAGGTTGTGACATGTTGTTACATATTTGGCCCCAAGGTATGGTCTGTCTCCTTCTCCTAGGACTAATCTCAATTTTGACAGATCATCCAATTCCTTGAAATCTGGGGTTGTTTGGCTTAGCTTGTTGAATAATATGTTTCTTGATGTGTTGAATTTTTCGCATTTTAGGAGGAAATGCATTTCTGTTTCAACCTCGCCAGCCAGACATTGATCGCATATTCTATTCTCTCTAGGCTGCCAGGATTTCTTGTATCTGCCTTTTTCAATTTCCAGTTGGTGGTCGCTTAGTCTGTACCTGGTGAGGGTCTGTCTCTGTTTTGTGTCTCTGATGGTCGTGAGGTAGTCTGCCAGTTTATATTCTCTTTTTAGGGCCCGGTAACATTCTAATCTGCTTTGGCTTTCGGTTATTTTGTTCCAATGTTCCAGGTAGGTTTCTTTGCATTTTTTAATGATTTGGTTCACTCGGATTGGTGTTTGGGCGGCTGTGTTGGTCTGGGGCTGGTCAGGGTCCGGCTGAGTACTTAGTTTCCGTAGCAGCTGACTCAGGGGACTCTTTTCTGGGTTTAGCTCTTGGGTCTGAAAGGCTTTGAAATGAAGGGTGTCTGGGGAGCTAGATTTGAGGTGATTTAGGAAGTTTAGTGCTCGTTTTTGGATGTTTATTATCAGTGGGTATCTGCCTAGTTCGGCTCTGCATGCATTTGTTGGCGTTTTCCTTTGGGTGCGAAGGATGCTTCGGCAGAATTCTGCATGTAGGGCTTCTATTGTATGTTTTTCCCATTTAGTGTAGCTTTGGTGATTTAGCGGGCCCCATACTTCACTACCGTACAGTGCAATGGGCAGGATTATGCTGTCAAATATTTTGAGCCAGATTTTGATTGGGATTTGGATGTTGTAGAATTTTCTTTTTATTGCATATAGGGCTCTTCGGGCTTTTTCTTTTAGTGCATTCACTGCTATGCTGAAGCTCCCTGATGCTGTAATAGTTAGACCAAGGTAGGTGTAGCTCATAGTGTGTCCTATAGTGGTATCACTGAGGGTAAACTGGTATTTGCTTTCCTGACATCTGGGCCTTTTTTGAAAAATCATGATGTTGGTTTTCTTTAGATTTACTGTTAGAGCCCAATTTTGGCAGTATTTGTCGAGTAGGTCTAGTTGTTGCTGTAATCCCTGTTCTGTGGGAGACAGCAGAACCAGGTCGTCCGCATAGAACAGGGATTTCACTTCTCCATCTAGGAGACGGAGACCTGGTGACTCGCTTTGCTCCAGCATGTCTGCTAATTCATTTATGTATATGTTGAACAGGGTCGGGCTCAAATTGCAGCCCTGCCGGACGCCTCTTCTCTGGGTGAAGAAATCGGTGCGTTTGTCTCCAATTTTGACCCCGCATTTGTTTTTCAGATACATTGATTTAATAAGGTCATAGACTTTGCCCCCTATTCCACATTGAAGAAGTTTATAATAGAGCCCTTCGTGCCATATAGAGTCAAAGGCTTTCTTGAAGTCGATGAAACAGGCGAATATTTTCCCATTTTTTGTTTGGTGTATATGTTTTTCAATGAGGGTGTGAAGGGTATAGATATGGTCGGCGGTGCGGTGTTTTGGAAGAAAGCCTATTTGGTTTTTTCTGAGGATATTATGTTTGTTAAGAAAATCAAGTAATCTACTATTTAGAATACTGCAGAATAACTTCCCTAGACAACTGTTGACACAGATGCCGCGGTAGTTATTTGGGTCTGATTTGTTTCCGCTTTTATATATGGGGGAGATTAGTCCTTGGCACCAGATATCGGGAAAACAGCCTGAACGTAATATGATGTTGAATAATTTGAGTACCGCACCCTGCATCTCCATATTGCTGAACTTGAGCATTTCATTTTTGATGTTGCCTGGGCCACAGGCTTTCTTTAGGTGGAGAGATTTTGTTTTTGTGGCCATTTCTTTCCATGTGATTGGGGAGTCTAGAGGGTTTTGGTTGTCTTTGATTGTTGCTTCTAATGTGTGGAGTTTTTCTGTGACCTGATGTTGACTTGGGTTTGTTTCGTTTATTGGGATGTCTTTGTAGAGGTTTTCAAAATGTGTTCTCCAGATGTCGCCATCTTGGATTGGTAATGCTTGCAATTGTGTTGTACTCAGGTTATTCCACATTTCCCAGAATTGTTTTGGGTTGGTGGAGTTTTCAATTTCTTCTAGTATTTTGTGGGTATAGTTTTGTGTTTTGTTCCTAATGGTGTGTTTATATCTTTTGAGGGTTTCATTGTATCTAGTACGTAGGTCCGGATTGTTTGGTTGGCGATGCTTTTGGTTTGATATTTTTCTCAGGTCTTTTCTGGCATTTTTGCATTCGTGGTCAAACCATTTCTTATTTTTATTTTGTCTTTTGTGACTCTTCCTCTTCTGTTTCACGAGGTCGGCTTTTACAGCTGCCTCATGAAAGATCATATTTATATCCTCTATGGCCATGTTTACCCCATCTCTGGTGATCTCATATAGATTTTCTTTAAATTTTGAAATTTTACTTGTGAGATCAGGTGAATTTAGTGCTGTGATGAATTTATCTCCACTGTCTGGGGCCCATCTGTATGTCTGGTTTATTTTATGTAGCTTACTGGGTTCCTTTTTTGTGTCTGTAGTTTGGGCAGAAAGTTTAAGGTACACATTTATTTGGTTATGGTCTGAGAGGGGGGATTGCTGCCTGACAGTGAATGCGTTGATATCGCAGGGGTCCAGGTCAGTGATTGTATAATCCACCACACTAGACCCAAGAGTTGAGGAATATGTGAGTCTCCCTAAGGAGTCCCCTCTGAACCTACCGTTAACTATGTACAGGCCTAAGGCTCGGCAGAGTTGCACTACCTCCCTACCGCTTTTATTTATTTCACAATCGAGGTTGTTTCGGTTTGCGATGGCTGGTGTGACATATAGAGGGGTCTGGCCAAACACATGGTTGTTGCCCTGTGGGTCTATGAAGTCAGGTTCACATCCTGTCCTTGCATTTAGGTCCCCACATAGTAGCACCTTTCCTTGGGCCTGGAAATGGCTGATTTCCATGTGGAGAGTGTCAAATATCTCCTCTTCAAAATATGGCGATTCTATTGGAGGTATGTAGATCGCACATAAGTAAACATCGTTTTTTTCTATTCCTATATTTTTATCTAATTTTAGCCATACGTGTGATTTTCCCTGTTTTATCGGTGAGATGTGTTTGTTCAGTTCTCCTTTATACCACACCAGGATTCCCCCGGAGGTTCTGCCCTTGCGTGTCTTAATGTTCTTTACTGAAGGCACAATAATTTCATGGTACATTGGGGGACAGTGGGTCGGCATGTCCTTTTGGCACCATGTTTCTGTTAACACAATTATATCAATGTCTTTTATAGCTTTTAGGAATTCAGGGTCTGTACTCTTCATCCCAAAAGTTGAGGAGCGGAGGCCCTGGATATTCCAGCAGCTTATGTGGAAAGAACGCATTTATATAGTTCAATAAAACGAAATAAAATGGACCTATTTTGTGGGATGAGTGTGGAAACACTATTTTCTATAATGCTAAATGATGATTTAGTATAAATTTCATGAGGCATGCACATATATCTATCTAATAGTAGTAATAATACTGATAAGATAACAATAATGATAATGATAAATAACAATATTAATAATTTCTCCGGCTTTCTATCAGGCTGTTCAGCATCGTCATGATCTTTCTCAGTTCTTGGTCTACACTCTCTCTATCTCTATCTCTCACACACTCTCTCTATCTCTATGTCTCACACACTCTCTCTATCTCTCTCTCACACACTCTATCTCTCTCTCTCACACACTCTCTCTATCTCTCTCACACACTCTCTCTATCTCTCTCTCTCTCTCACACACTCTATCTCTCTCTCTCACACACTCCATCTCTCTCTCTCTCACACACTCTATCTCTCTCTCTCACACACTCTCTCTATCTCTCTCTCTCTCTCACACACTCTATCTCTCTCTCTCACACACTCTCTCTCTCTCTCTCTCACACACTCTCTCTATCTCTCTCTCTCACACACTCTCTCTCTCTCTCACACACTCTCTCTATCTCTCTCTCTCTCTCACACACTCTATCTCTCTCTCTCACACACTCTATCTCTCTCTCTCTCACACACTCTATCTCTCTCTCTCTCACACACTCTATCTCTCTCTCTCTCTCACACTCTCTCTCTCTCTCTCTCACACACTCTATCTCTCTCTCCAATTCCAATTCAATTCAAATGCTTTATTGGCATGAAAGTTTACAGAGAACCATATTGCCAAAGCTTACATAGCAAAAAGGTACAGTTTTCCAACATTCTGTAGGTGTCAATCGATTTGACATTTGTTGGGTACATACAATATTACTTTTAAACAATATTAATTTTAAACAGTCTTTGTACTTCATTTGGTACGTTCAATATTAATTTTAAACAGTCTTAATTTTAAACAGTCCTCAGGTTGTGACATGTTGTTACATATTTGGCCCCAAGGTATGGTCTGTCTCCTTCTCCCAGGACTAATCTCAATTTTGACAGGTCATCCAATTCCTTGAAATCTGGGGTTGTTTGGCTTAGCTTGTTGAATAATATATTTCTTGATGTGTTGAATTTTTCGCATTTTAGGAGGAAATGCATTTCTGTTTCAACCTCGCCGGCCAGACATTGATCGCATATCCTATTCTCTCTAGGCTGCCAGGATTTCTTGTATCTGCCTTTTCAATTTCCAGTTGGTGGTCGCTTAGTCTGTACCTGGTGAGGGTCTGTCTCTGTTTTGTGTCTCTGATGGTCGTGAGGTAGTCTGCCAGTTTATATTCTCTTTTTAGGGCCCGGTAGCATTCTAATCTGCTTTGGCTTTCGGTTATTTTGTTCCAATGTTCCAGGTAGGTTTCTTTGCATTGTTTAATGATTTGGTTCACTCGGATTGGTGTTTGGACGGCTGTGTTGGTCTGGGGCTGGTCAGGGTCCGGCTGAGTACTTAGTTTCAGTAGCAGCTGACTCAGGGGACTCTTTTCTGGGTTTAGCTCTTGGGTCTGAAAGGCTTTGAAATGAAGGGTGTCTGGGGAGCTAGATTTGAGATGATTTAGGAAGTTTAGTGCTCGTTTTTGGATGTTTATTATCAGTGGGTATCTGCCTAGTTCGGCTCTGCATGCATTTGTTGGCGTTTTTCTTTGGATGCGAAGGATGCTTCGGCAGAATTCTGCATGTAGGGCTTCTATTGTGTGTTTTTCCCATTTAGTGTAGCTTTGGTGATTTAGCGGGCCCCATACTTCACTACCGTACAGTGCAATGGGCAGGATTATGCTGTCAAATATTTTGAGCCAGATTTTGATTGGGATTTGGATGTTGTAGAATTTTCTTTTTATTGCATATAGGGCTCTTCGGGATTTTTCTTTTAGTGCATTCACTGCTATGTTGAAGCTCCCTGATGCTGTAATAGTTAGACCAAGGTAGGTGTAGCTCATAGTGTGTCCAATAGTGGTATCACTGAGGGTAAACTGGTATTTGTTTTCCTGACATCTGGGCCTTTTTTGAAAAATCATGATGTTGTTTTTTTTTAGATTTACTGTTAGAGCCCAATTTTGGCAGTATTTGTCGAGTAGGTCTAGTTGTTGCTGTAATCCCTGTTCTGTGGGAGACAGCAGAACCAGGTCATCCGCATAGAACAGGGATTTCACTTCTCCATCCAGGAGACGGAGACCTGGTGACTCGCTTTGCTCCAGCATGTTTGCTAATTCATTTATGTATATGTTGAACAGGGTCGGGCTCAAATTGCAGCCCTGCCGGACGCCTCTTCTCTGGGTGAAGAAATCGGTGCGTTTGTCTCCAATTTTGACCCCGCATTTGTTTTTCAGATACATTGATTTAATAAGGTCATAGACTTTGCCCCCTATTCCACACTGAAGAAGTTTATAATAGAGCCCTTCGTGCCATATAGAGTCAAAGGCTTTCTTGAAGTCGATGAAACAGGCGAATATTTTCCCATTTTTTGTTTGGTGTATATGTTTTTCAATGAGGGTGTGAAGGGTATAGATATGGTCGGCGGTGCGGTGTTTTGGAAGAAAGCCTATTTGGTTTTTTCTGAGGATATTATGTTTGTTAAGAAAATCAAGTAATCTACTATTTAGAATACTGCAGAATAACTTCCCTAGACAACTGTTGACACAGATGCCGCGGTAGTTATTTGGGTCTGATTTGTTTCCACTTTTATATATGGGGGAGATTAGTCCTTGGCACCAGATATCGGGAAAACAGCCTGAACGTAATATGATGTTGAATAATTTGAGTACCGCACCCTGCATCTCCATATTGCTGAACTTTAGCATTTCATTTTTTATGTTGTCTGGGCCACAGGCTTTCTTTAGGTGGAGAGATTTTGTTTTTGTGGCCAGTTCTTTCCATGTGATTAGGGAGTCTAGAGGGTTTTGGTTGTCTTTAATTGTTGCTTCTTATGTGTGGAGTTTTTCTGTGACCTGATGTTGACTTGGGTTTGTTTCGTTTATTGGGATGTCTTTGTAGAGGTTTTCAAAATGTGTTCTCCAGATGTCGCCATCTTGGATTGGTAATGCTTGCGATTGTGTTGTACTCAGGTTATTCCACATTTCCCAGAATTGTTTTGGATTGGTGGAGTTTTCAATTTCTTCGAGTATTTTGTGGGTATAATTTTGTGTTTTGTTCCTAATGGTGTGTTTATATCTTTTGAGGGTTTCATTGTATCTAGTACGTAGGTCCGGATTGTTTGGATGGCGATGCTTTTGGCTTGATATTTTTCTCAGGTCTTTTCTGGCATTTTTGCATTCGTGGTCAAACCATTTCTTATTTTTATTTTGTCTTTTGTGACGCTTCCTCTTCTGTTTCACAAGGTCGGCTTTTACAGCTGCCTCATGGAAGATCATATTTATATCCTCTATGGCCATGTTTACACCATCTCTGGCGATCTCGTATGGGTTTTCTTTAAATTTTGATATTTTACTTGTGAGATCAGGTGACTTTAGTGCTGTGATGAATTTTTCTCCACTGTCTGGGGCCCATCTGTATGTCTGGTTTATTTTATGGAGCTTACTGGGTTCCTTTTTTGTGTCTGTAGTTTGGGCAGAAAGTTTAAGGTACATATTTATTTGGTTATGGTCTGAGAGGGGGGATTGCTGCCTGACAGTGAATGAGTTGATATCGCAGGGGTCCAGGTCAGTGATTGTATAGTCCACCACACTAGACCCAAGAGTTGAGGAGTATGTGAGTCTCCCTAGGGAGTCCCCTCTGAACCTACCGTTAACTATGTACAGGCCTAAGGCTCGGCAGAGTTGCACTACCTCCCTACCGCTTTTATTTATTTCACGATCAAGGTTGTTCCGATTTGCGATGGCTGGTGTGACATCTAAAGGGGTCTGGCCAAACACATGGTTGTTTCCCTGTGGGTCTATGAAGTCAGGTTCACAACCGGTCCTTGCATTTAGGTCCCCACATATTATCACCTTTCCTTGGGCCTGGAAATGGCTGATTTCCATGTGGAGAGTATCAAATAACTCCTCTTCGAAACACTCTCTATCTCTCTCTCTCTCACACACTCTCTCTATCTCTCTCTCTCACACACTCTCTCTATCTCTCTCTCTCACACACTCTATCTCTCTCTCTCTCACACACTCTATCTCTCTCTCTCTCACACACTCTCTCTCTCTCTCACACTCTCGCTCTCTCTCTCTCACACACTCTCTCTATCTCTCTCTCTCACACTCTCTCTCTCTCTCTCACACACTCTCTCTATCTCTGTCTCTCACACACTCTCTCTATCTCTCACACACTCTCTCTCTCTCACACACTCTCTCTCTCTCTCTCACACACTCTCTCTATCTCTCTCTCTCACACACTCTATCTCTCTCTCTCTCACACACTCTCTCTCTCACACTCTCTCTCTCTCTCACACTCTCTCTCTCTCTCTCACACACTCTCTCTATCTCTCTCTCTCACACACTCTATCTCTCTCTCTCTCACACACTCTCTCTCTCACACTCTCTCTCTCTCTCACACTCTCTCTCTCTCTCTCTCACACACTCTCTCTATCTCTCTCTCTCACACTCTCTCTCTCTCTCTCACACACTCTCTCTATCTCTGTCTCTCACACACTCTATCTCTCTCTCTCACACGCTCTCTCTCTCTCTCACACACTCTCTATCTCTCTCTCTCACACACTCTATCTCTCTCTCTCTCACACACTCTCTCTCTCACACTCTCTCTCTCTCACACACTCTCTCTCTCTCTCTCTCTCACACTCTCGCTCTCTCTCTCTCACACACTCTCTCTATCTCTCTCTCTCACACTCTCCAATTCCAATTCCAATTAAAATGCTTTATTGGCATGAAAGTTTACAGAGAACCATATTGCCAAAGCTT